>NC_134577.1:48610155-48647655 GCF_050947875.1 Dermacentor variabilis
CCAAGTGTGTCTCTTAACGTCCACCTATGCATCTAAACACAGGAGCGTTTCTTCATTTTTATTTTTTTATTTTGCATCCCGCCCCAATCGAAACGCCGCCGGTACCATAGGGAATACAGCTCGGGACCACGTATGCAGCAGCAGAACACAAGAGCCACTCCAGCAGCGGCGAGTTTCCCATATATATATATATATATATATATATATATATATATATATATATATATATATATATATATATATATATATATATACGGCATTTGTCCGCTTTGTTATGGAATTTCTCTCCCCGATTTCTCTTTTCTTTCTCTTTTCGTTTATTTCTGCTCCCGGCCGAATCGCACAGAGTCTATCTTCTTAAGATCACGCAAAGACGAGTACAGACCAGCCGTCGTCGAAGCCCCACACTCTGGGCGATCGTCCTTCGCCGAGCCACCGCTATAGCGACGATTGCTCCTGAAGCCGTACAATGGGGACGTCGTGTGCGTGAGACTATGTAAGCGTCATGAGGCGCCGAGGTCGTCCGGGCAAATATTTATAGAGCTAACACATAAAGTGACGGAAAATGCAAAAAAAAATAAAAATAAATCGAAAGACCCTGACGGCTGAATACAGAGATGGAGCACAAAAGCGAGCGAAAAGGGCCTCCTTCGGCAAGGCGCACGGTACCAAATGGAGGCGGAAAAAAAGGAGAAAGTGAAGATCTTTCGCGCGAGATAAGACGGAAGTCGACGGTGTTTTCTGAAATAATAAAAGGAGAGCTCAAGGAGAGCATCTTCGGGTCTCTTCACGTAAGAAGAAGGGAAGCCGGCGGCGGGCGATCGGCGAAGCCCCTGTGCGAGATCTCTCTCGCCACTCTCGCTCGAGCTGAAGAAACTGAAAGGTTTCCGTAATGCGAAGTCAACAAGGAACGTGTATATAGTTGGAAGTAGAAAAGGGTGCGACGGTTGTTCGCCGATTGAAAAAAAAAAACACATCTCCAAAAGGCGAGCTCTCGCAGCGGCGGATAAAAGTGGCGGCCACTCGAAATTGTGTTCCAAGTCGTCTGGATCTTTCGAGACAGTATAGTCGGGAAGCGCGGGATTACTTTGAGAAGATATATATTTACTTAGCGCCTTGCGCGCTCCTTTCTTCTTGTGTGCTGATAATGGCGACTTAGCTGCATCTTTTTTCTTTGACCGCGTTTTTTTGTTTACATCACTTCTCCCCTTCGTGTTCTTTTTTTTTTTTTTTTTTAGCAGGCGTGCCTGTTCTCGCTAAATCAACCGCATTGCTAAGTGAGTGCGCTCGGAAACCATTTGTTCCTCAAGTTCGTCGGCACAGCAAGAAAGCCGGAGTCAAAATGAGAGCTTTGCTAACCACACAGTGGGGCAAGCGCGATTGGCGTTTGTGGAGCGTAGAAATGGCCGCCTTTCTACTCTTCGCGTTTTTTTTTTCTTCTTTAATGAAAACAAAGCGACAGGTTTAGCGAATTCCAACCCTCGTGAACGACGAGGTAGCCTATTTGGGCCACATTGGCAGAACACTCGCATGAGCTCGGAAGGAAAGAAGAAAGCCTCAAGCACACTACACACAAAGACGGCGAGTCGAACAAGAACTCCATTTACTCTATTCACGTCAGGCTTCTTCCACTCACCAAAGTGTTAAGCCCACGGCCGTCAAAAGTACGGCACTGCAAAGCAATGAAAGCACTTCAACGCTTCTTCGAAGACGCTGAAATTTTGCTGCGTCGTACGTATAGTTACGTTTCTTGGTGCTTGCAGAAACAAAGTTGCGGACCTCAGACATCCGCGGAATTTGTTTCAACGAGAACTTTTCGAGAGAGAAGCTCTGGTGTCGATTCGTGATCTTGTGTTTTATTCATGCATTACGTAATGCATGACTTCAAGAATTTCTTGAAATTTTAGCTTACTTAGACCCGGAGGAAACAGGTAGCCGTCGCCAGTAAACGGCGAAAGACTCCCCATTTGTTTTGATCGCAATAAAAATTTTAAAGAAATGTCTTATGAGGTGAGAGGCGGAGAGGTTGGCCTGAGGAGGGTTTCTATAACCTGTTATTCCGCAACATAATGTATCAGTGCATAACGACACCTGTTTAATTAGATGCTTAGGACTTCATATAAAATGCTCCGAGAGGTAAAGTGCATGATGGAGCACCTCTCTCAGGAAGGATACCATCATCTGGCGCGGGCAGTGACTATTATCCCTGTTGTTGACTATCGGGCAATGACGCGGGCAATGGCTATCATGCAACACATCTACGGCCGACAACGCTCTCTGCAATGCCTGTCTTTGCGAGGAGACGCTGGAACACATTCTGCGTGATTGTCCTGAATATAATGTTCAGAGACAGTCCCTGGCGTCCGTTCTAGCGCACCTTGACAATAGACAACTGCCAGTTGCAACTATTTTCTCAATAATCGTCTACAGAAGACATCGCAGCTGAAGGCGACGAAGGGACTACTTCTGTTTTTGAAAGAGACGGGGTTGGACAAGCGGCTGTGACAGTGATGTCACGTACCGCGCAAGAGTGGTGGACTGTAACTGACGATGTGTGTGCTGTGTTATGTGCTTCCTCTCTCTCACTCTTCCCCATCTTTCATCCCCCCCATCCCGCTCCCATGTGTAGGGTAGTAAACCGGTTAAGCTAAACTGGTTAACCTCCCTGCCTTTCCTTCTCCGCTTTTTCCTTCCTTTTAAGAACTTAATTTCTTGCGCACGCATGCTATGGAGAAGTGGCATTTTTCGCACTGTAAGATATGAATTAAGCAAGTTTATCAAGCACGCGAATTCTACGCCTTAAATCCGTGGAATTTACCTTGAAATGAGAAAAAAAACTGACTGTTCTTATGAACCTGTAACGTTTAGAAGCGCAGTGACATTCCCACGACTTCCACTTTACGTTGAATACACATATAAAGTATCGCCAACGAACACACGTAAATAATAAGCTTCAAAGCTGCAATACATCCTTACGTTGACATTAACTAATTCTACCCCGTAAACGAGGAGAGCGATATCCAGTTTACCCGAATTCTCTAATCTGGCCGAGCCAGAAGTGCATGCAAATGAGTGCGAAAATGCAAATCTGAAGGCACTGTTTCCCACTCGCAATCTGCACAGCTTAATTGGAACGACATTTCTCTACGCCGAAAGCTCTGGGTTTTCGACTGGACTAAATTCAACAGGAAGAACTTCATACAAAGCGCAAGTCGCCTTACCTCATTTCTTTTTGTCACTAAAAAATTTAGCAGGCAAGTATAATTCGCTGAATTTCTCTCCCGAGCCTTCCTTTGTTCGTAGCCAATGTGATCCCATCAGTTTCTTTAGGCGTATAAACGCGGCATAGAGAAAAAGAAAAGACAAGAGAAAGAAGTAAGACATCACGGATGCCCTTCTTATCTCTGTTCTTTTTATCTCGAAATTATCTCCAACGCGCGTGCGACCCAGCTAGCATCGAGTGCGCAGTTGTCTTGCACGCTGTGCAAGTGTACCCAAGTTGCATAAAGAGCGTACTGCTTGGCTGCATGCGTACATGACGGCGTACTTGTAAGAGACGGTATACACTCCGAGCACCGAGTACACTCCGTCAGCCAGGAGTGCGTTTTACCGGCAAATGAAACTGTTGAGCCGAGTTAGATCGACAGATTATGAGTATAGAAGTCTATCATCGTTTTCTCTGTGGCGATACATGGCTTTCGTTGCGTAGAAAAGTGCAACAGAAGTTTCTCGCTGCTGCGCTCCTCAAGTTAAATCGCCCGCGGCAGAACGGAAGGGTTGACGTAATCATCACGTGACCTCGTTCTATGCCGCGCTCGGTTAAACAACCCAGTGCTGATGTGACATAAAAAGGTGCCGAATTGGATATTACGGAACCTTTCAATGTAGCTCGACCCACTGTATTACCTTATTGTCCCTTTAACTACGAATGGATCCGTGCGGCAACCAAAACGGCAGCCAAGCGTGTTACGAGAACGTGCCACGATCACATCTTATTGAATAACGAGTCACGAGGGAGTGGAAGGACACGACGCAGCCAGACCCTCATGCTCGGGAGTCGAGCCGTATCTCTGCGGCGAACATTTGCTTGTCTCCACTGGCTCGAACGCGTGGCCGCAAGAGAACAAAGAAATAAAAGACAAGCAGTCACGCCCCCGAACCAGATATACAAAGAAATTCTTTGTACGGCGCATTGTTTGTTCAGTATTACTTGGACACCGCGGCAAACTTCAATGCGCTATGCACGCGGAAGCACTCTGGCATAAGTCATTCCTCACTCGTAGTAGCCCTAAATCCATCCGCCAAAGTGGACGGTGCAGGGCACTCTGAGCCTGGCGCGCACCACAGCCACTGGCCATATTGGAGAACAACCGCTACTGGCGCTCATCCTTGACTCAAAGGAGAAAGAAACAAAGATTAAAAAAAAAACGCTTCGATTCTTAACGCTCGCTTAGGCAGACAAACCTAAGTGGCGTCTCCTAGCATTTGCCCGAACATTACCACCTCTTTTTTTTTTTTTTCTGCTGCGACACGCGCAACATGCTTGCACCGTTTGCTGTTATCTCCCCTTGTCCTCCTCATATTGTTTCTTACTTTTTTTTATCGTTTTGCACCTCCTGTTTTTATTCACGCTGGCTGACGCCGATGGTCAAGCGCATTTTGAAAGGCAATTATACAGAAAAGCAGGGTCAGTCAAGCAGTCAACAAAAAGTTATAAGAAAAGAAAAGAAAAACGAGTGAACGGTTGCTGTTATTGCGAGGGGCGTCTCATGCCGCCTCTGCCGCGCGTCCACTTTGCTTCCACTTCACGCGTCGGTGACGCGGAATGCGAAGCAAACGAGAGAGAGGAACATTTGGAAAGAGGAAGTGGGGAGGGGGAGAGCGCATGCGGGAAGAGAAGTAGACGAACGAAAGAACAAAAACAGGTGCCATGGTTTTCGTCATAGCAGCATTGCTCGCGAAGCGTGTTCTGATGGTACGGGGTCGGCGGACAACTCGGTTCTCTTTCCCTTGTCTGGCTTCCCTCACCCTTTCCCCTCGCCCACTTGTTCGGTGTCATTTTTGCCACCACCGTTACGAAAAAAAAAAAAATGGAAAGAGGAGAATCGCGCGGATGGCGGTGACGGGCCGGCAAGCAGCTACCACCGTCCCGCAACCCACCGCCGCAGGTGACGAGCCGATTGAAATTGGGCTGGACGACGAAGGACACAACAAAGACATACGTAGTACAAGGGGAGAGGGGAGTGGAGAGGGGATGGAGAGGTGTAGATGAATAATCCGTTCGGATAAGCGAAACTCTCACGTAAAGTGAACCGTTACGAGGTCGAAGGTTTAACGGAAAGTCGTTGGGCCGGGGAGAATCGAGCAAGACGAAGACCGACCGAGAGAGCAGCAAGAAATTTACGACTGCGTTGAGTTATTGATGAACGTGGCAGGACCCTACACGGAAGCCTGCACGTTGGGAACGAAGTTTGCGATTGCGCTCCGCCGTTGTAGAGTGTATCGAATAAGACTGCGACCGGAGCAAATTTTCAATTCACATTCGCTGGTTATTCTTTTATCCTTAAATTATTTCTTTAACGATTTTGCTATTTTACTTCTAGTCGGCATAATATTTATGAAGCCATTCACTACACATCTGGAATATTCAAATTTACGTTGTCTAGCTCTGCATGACTCGCCTCTTGTTTCGCCCTTCAGCGTATACCTGCGTTACAACAATCCTCTTCAGAATGGCACACTATAGCAAGCCCACTACATGTATAACTCGGATAACTTAAGCGCGCGGGTTACACAAAACTGCACTGAAAGCAATTCCTCGTATCTAATGAAACACAGACGCTTCTCATCGTGCGGTGGCTTTGCAGCTTCGTACGAATAACACGGGGGCTAGTTCTTTTAGAGCAACACATGTCAAAAGGAAATGACACAGAAACGGCATCGTGAGTTTTGAGGATTGTCTCAACTGCGACAGACAGGGTTTATTTGTTCTGAGGTTCTTCGGGAAACCATCTAGGTACGCTTACAGTCGTTCGCAGATAATGCGTCAGAAACGCGCGGTACAGAGCTTTTCCAAGTGTGGGTTTCAATCCTAAACCGTGCCGACACGTACGCATCGTGCTTAAGAATTATCGTGCATTAAATATGTGTACCTTGTAGTCGGGCCATTCAAAATTCGATCTGACAGGGAAATTTCCGCGTCTCTTCCAGTTCAGTTTAACCGGAGTCGTATTGTGCGCGCAAACCGAACGAACGAGGAGTGCAGCTACTACTGCGTCAGGAATAAAAAAATAATAAGAAGAAATAAAGCCCAGCGAAGGATAGAAGAATAGGACAGCAGTTGGGGCCGGCGAAAGACGTGCGACGCTCCCGAAATTTCGCCACAGTAGTAACTGGGTGTTTTCATCTCACCCGCTTTTTTATACATGTGATTTAGCCTTGGGCTGTGGAGAGAATACGATAAAAAGAGGATAGTGAGAGAGAGGGCGGAAGAATTGAAGCACGGGAAAAAGTCGATGAAGCTAACGCCCGCTATAAAACAGTAAACGCTCGTCGCTTGCTCGCTCAGTAGGGTCCGTCGGTCGGTCGGTCGGTTGGTCGCTGCTGCGTAGCTTGCTGTATTGCTGGTGCGCGCTTCTGCCACCGCTGCTCCTCTGCCCAAGAAGACAAATAAAAAAAGAACGGAAAAGAAAGAAAAGCAAGGAATGGCTACGCAACGGTGGCGACGGCGGCGGTGGTGGTGGTGGCCGCGGCTACGGCTTCGGCTCCGGCCACGCCGTGGAAGGGGAAAAGGAGAGAGGGGGGGCAACTAATCGATGCTGCGCATGCTCCCGCCTGGCGATGTTTCCTCTTCCCTCCTCCTCTCCCATTCTACTTACTTATATTTTTTCTCCTTTCTTCGTTCCAGTTACAGTCTTTCTTTCCCTTTCCCTCTATCATCCCTCCCTCGCCCTCTCTAATGAGTGTCCCGCCGCCACCCGATGGCGGTGTAATTACAGGCGCGACCGAGCGGCCTCTCGGCGAGTCCGCGACAGCGAGAGAGCCCGACGAGTGCACTTGGAAAGCGCCGTCGCCCAAGCATTTCGTATCACAGCCGATCGTCCCCAGAGCGTCGTGAAACCTCGCTCCTATCTTCTCGTGATCCTTTCTGGAAGCCCCTCCTTCCTTCCTTCCCACCCTCGTTCGGTTCCTATCCTTCGTTGTAATACTTTATCCCTTCGCCATAATGTTGCCCTGCACGCAGGGGAGGGGGGGGGGGGGGGGTAGTTCAACGCGGCGAAGGTACGAGACACGTTGATATCGCGCGAACGATAGGGAACGTTCTCTTCCTTTAGCATCTGCCGAAAACAATAACTTTTTTTCTCGCATGTCCAGAAAACTATCAACGTCTTGTTCATTCAGCAGCATAATTAGCTCTTTCTTTGACACATTAGAGCCGTAGCCGGCAGAATCGCCACGGCTAAGGCACAATGCGAGCTGCCATCGGGCGAAATGGCAGCTCTTTGTCACGGTTGTAGCGAAGAAGCTGAGAGCTTCGAACGACAGAAAGCTGAGCAAGCTAGTAAGTATTCATAATGCAAAGAAGGGGTAAACAATGGACACAAGAGAAGTGGGCAGTGGAAGCGCCGTTCGTGTTGTCCACTTCTCTTGTGTCCGTGTCTGCACGCCTTTACCACTTCTTTGCATTATGAAACTAAGAGCGACGCTGCATGGCTTCCCTGTACACTGTTACGTTCCACTTTTTCTCCCGCGTTTTTTGGATTTCTACTCCCTCCTCCCGCACGCAGTACAGCGTGCAGGAGGGGGAGTAATTACTTTCAATTCCTTTGTCAACATCACCATCATAATCACATTCACCACTGCACAAATGTTTCTCGTCGTTCACTCTCCCTGTCTTTATGGGCTCATGCTATTAGCAATACTGCCCGAATGTGTATCTGGCATCGCACTAATCTGTCTTCACCCTCACCCATTCTCTCGTTTCTTCCCCTTTCAATTTTTACATCTGTGCAGAGTAGCAGGCCAGAGCACGCCAGCTCAGGCGCACTTCTCTATCCTTCCCTGAATAATATATATCGCTGTTCTTATCTTTCATTCTTCTTCAATGCCACAAAATAAATGACTCACACAAACGTATCCACCATTTCGCGCCATGGCCTCCTTTCCGAAATGCTTTCCTCCTTTTCCATCGAGCACCTCCTCTGACACTGCACTCGCTTTCACGTCCAACGTCAGTCTCTTCGGAGCGCGTTCAGCCAACTGGGCTGCTGGCGGGTTTCACAGAGGCAAACATTCTGGGCACTTGGTTTCATCCGCATTCCACCCAGAAAGCTGCGCATGTTGTCATGACTTTTCCGAAATCAGAGGACCTGAAAAGACGCTCGTAGACACCCTGCGTCCATTATACAGCTCGAGTGAACAAGCCATCTCCTTAGCGTTCTTTTAATCCTTCACCCTCGTGCAGGATAGCAAACGGGACGTCACTGTTGTAGACCTCCCTGCCGGTTCTTGTTTCTCGCTCGTAAAGGCTCGTCTCGCGCTCACTCTTTCAATCCCGGGGTCCCCGTATTTCACCAACGCGCACTGCCACCGTCGACTCACTTCCTCCTTCCCCGCCTTTCCCTGCATCACTCTATTCGTGTAGCGCGTTGCTTCACGCTGGTGCCTTCCCGTGATTCCATCCATCCGTTGCCGACGCATGCGTCTACCCCGCAATGTTGTTGTTATATATACGCAGCAGTCACGGTGAGATGCAGACATAAACCCGTCTCATATCTCGTTTTCTGTGCTTGTTTCTTTCTTAGCGCTGTTTTTTTCTTTCCTCGGCTCGCTCGAGCAAGCCGCAGTAGCTTGCCGCCTTGACAGAAGATGAGCAGCCCTGTTCGTGGCGAGGCGTGCGCCTTGCGAAATGCCGTGTCCGGAAATGCACGACTACGACGACGCGACCATATTGAGCGGTATTGCGTCGCCTGAGGGTCCGCGCAGTGCCATCGGTATTACAGCGTGGAGTTACGACTGTGCGTCCTGTTCATAGTAAAACAGATGTGTGTGTGTGTGTGTATGTGTGTGCGTGCGTGCGTGCGTGTGTGTGTGTGTGTGTGCGTGCGTGCGTGCGTGCGTGCGTGCGTGTGTGCGTGTGTGCGTGTGTGTGTGTGTGTGTGTGTGTGTGTGTGTGTGTGTGTGTGTGTGTGTGTGTGTGTGTGTGTGTGTGTGTGTGTGTGTGTGTGTGTGTGTGTGTGTGTGTGTGAACTGGGCTTGGACATTGGACACTAGCTTGGACATTGGCATATAGATGAGCGTCCACAATGCCCTACAATGATGTAGTATACCTAAGAAAGCCATATGCGAAGCGTTGTTTCCCACTAAACGGAACGATGCACCAATGTACCAGAATGAAAACGTGCCAAACGAGAGAGACAGAGAGGAGGAGAAGGAACGGCAGTGGTATTGCCTAGTAGTAGACGAGACACGCAGGGACGATTGGAAAAGAGCGGTGTGCATCAGAGAGCAAACGGGGATAGCCGATATTCTAGCTGACATTAACAGAAAATAAATTGAGCTCGGCAGGCTATCATGTAATGCGTAGGGCAGATAACTGGTGGGCCATTAGAGTTACAGGATGGGCGCCATGGAAAGGGACGCGCAGTCGATAACGCCGAAAATTCAGTGGGGTGATGAAATTAAGAAATTTCCAGGCGCGAGTTGAAATGAGCTCGCGCACGAAAGAGGTAATTGGAGGTCACTGGGAGGAGCCTTTGTCCTTCAGCGAACATAAAAAAAGATAGGCCGGTGATGATTATGATTACAAGTCGGGAGGAAGATGGGGGGGGGGAGTGAGAGAGAGAGAGAGAGACACAGAATTACGACTTTGCCACTAAGCGATTGGCAGACCGTGGACAAAGAAGGCACGGATCAGTAATCACGTCATATGTGGGTAAGAATGGTGTAGTCTACGAATCTTAGTGATTGATTAACTATAATGGCATTACAGAGACCCAAAGAGTAAGGGTGTTGTCGTTATTAATATCATCAGCTTCGAAGCGCCTGTACAAGCGGACCACGCACCAGAAAATTTTTTTCTTTTTTTTTTTATGCGACAGCAGTGCCAAGCAAACTCGTTTTACCTGCAGCCAAGGAGCACGTGATCATCGTTCGTCGGCGTGTCGCCGCGTGAGTAAAGTGCACCTACGCAATGTATTTAGGGAAGGAAATAGTTTGCGTGCACATTAAAAAAAAAAAGGTTTGTTAACGAGAAATGTCTTATAGATCGGCTTGAGGCCCGTTGTTTTAGCCAGCTACAATGCCGAGGCAAACGCTACAAAACAACATTTTCAGTCTGCGGAGAACTTAAATGCGGTGTCGGCAGTACAAGGATCAATATCGCACAACAATTACGATAAAAACGAGAATGGCACATGATGTTAAGGGTGCAACAGGATGGATCGTAGGTGTGCGTCGTCCTCGCTCTCCTTTTTTTTTTCTATTTTTGCCTCCGGGAGCATGGAGGAGCACCGCTAAGTACCTCCAACGCTCTAGACGCTATACAAGAAGCAACGGCGATGCGTCGAAGCAATTCGCTAAAGACTCGCTTGGCGGCGCAAATGGGGCGCAAAATGAGCTTCGGATGAGTTGAGCTGCATTAGGCGGGTGCCTGGATGGGGGGTTGAAGGAGAACAATGTGAATGAAGCACGAGGCATGGCTTTGCAAAGTTAAGACGGCGTGAGGCAACCGCACATATGGCGCGATGCTCCGCTACAGGATTGCAGGTCCCGGGTTAAGCCTAGCCCACGAGGTCGGGTCGCTTTTCGCGCGCAATATCGCTTACATTGTATGGCACGAACGGGTCCATGAAGTGCGCACCCACATTCTTCTGAACCCCGGCTTCCTTTCAAACAAAAAATAAAACTTCTCCTTCCTATCATCCATGACATTAAGTTTCGCATTTAACGTGCGTCTCTTACCTTGGCTACGGTTATATAATTATGGCCTCTTCACGACAATAATCGGAACATTGTGATGAGAGCTGTCGGATACATTTGATGTCGTGGATGAGTTCTCAGCTGTTATTTTGCATGTCACAGACCATTTGCATCGTGGGTAACTTTCTCTGGTAATGGAGGGAAAGCAACAGGGGCAAGGCACAGATAACTCCGAAAAAGAAAGCCCCGCATTGCCATCAGCGATAGCTTTAATATCGGAATGAGAAAGCATAAACATCTAGTTGATGGCAATTACAACGGCAAAATTTCGACAAAATGCACCACTGAAGGTTAAATTTGACTTATCTTTCAGTTCTTTTTTTTTCTACCCCGTTCGGGCAAATGGGAAGCTGTCCGTCGCACGTGGGATCTACGCCGATTCAGCACGTGTACCGGGAAGCCAAAAGCGTTTCTGAACGCTGCCGGACTACTTGGCGCAGTAACACGCATGTAGAAGCTCCACCCCCGTAGGAGGAAATGGGGTATTGAGGTTGCTCCTTTAGGGGAGAAACTGATCTGCCACAACCATTCCTCCCTTTAGGGGGTAAGTGCGAGGGGATGACCTGTTACTCCCCATGCCGTTACTCCTCCGAGGACTAACAGTTGCTCTTTTCCGATGCTCCTCAAGGGAGTAACGGTCATTATTTCCGATGCTCCGCGAAGGTGGAATTAATGAAATTAGGCATTTATACGCTAATAAAAAAGATTTCTGAGGTGAAAAAAAAAGAAAAAAAAGGCGCCCGAAAGCAGGATTCGAACTCAGGTCCTCGCGCTCTTAAGTCAGCTACTCTAACCACTGCACCACGGCAGATTGGTTGTCGGGGGGGTAGGAAATTGAGATACGTTAAGCATGGGAACGCAGGTGCGGCAATGTAAAAGCGACTCTGCATTTTGTGTATGCTGTGCGGGGAGAGTGTAACGTTGAGTGTACTTGCAACCATAAGCGAGCGCGAAAAGAAATCTGCCCGAGTATTCTTAGGGTGCTTTCAACTGAGGCACTACGCGATGTTAATGTGTAGCGAGCTCAGATGGGGCACCTAAGACGACAGAGACGGACAGTTGCTCTGTCGCTTAGTGTGTCCCGTTTGAGCTACACATCGCTTCAGTTAAGTTCGTAATCTCCTTGGAAAGGAACGAACTTGGGTACTATTGACCAGCGAAACCTGGCAGTCTATCAACGACTTGTGCGTTTAATGTGTATCGCTCACTTATGGTGTGCGCACGAAGGGCATGGCTCTTCACATTCCAACTTTAAGTTTCACGCAATTTTTTCACGAAGAGGCAAAGTGCTGCTTTGCATGTAGTTCAATAGACAGTGCACGAACTTCGAACTATTCACGATTTATAGACAATACAGTTTTTGCCGCATCACTGCACGACACGGGCGAAAACAGCGGAGCGCATGGGGAGTAACTGTTGCCGTTCGTCCTCCCGTTGCTCTCTTTCCGACCAGGGACTAAGCACTTACTCTCCAAAATTTGCACACGGCACGCACATCCATGCAGTTACTCCCTTGAGGGACGAAAGCGCCCTTTTTGGGACTAACTGCGCAGTTACTCCCGTTTTCCCCGGAATTCTTCTTAGAGTGCATTATGCAAAAAAGGTGAAGCGTGCAGACTGGACATAAGAGAAGAGAAGTGGACAACACGAACGACAACTTCTCTTGTGTCCTGTCTGCACACGTCACCCATTTCGCATAATGAATCCTTACCAACTAGCTCAGCTTTCTGTCGTTCTAAAGTTCTTGCTTCACTGCACCAGAAAATATGCCGCGAATATGCTAACGCTGTCTTTAAATGACTGACCAGCGACATCACGTTATTTAGGGAGTATCTAATTGTTATCACGCGGTCGTCTTTTGCGTTCAAAACCAAACAAAATACGACCGCCGCCGCCGCCGCCGCCGAGAATGAACAGGTGACCTCGAGCACAGCAGTAGCAGCTGAGGCAACTGGAAAAAGAGCGGGTGCGCTTTTGTTCGTGCGAGCAGGCATGTTTGTGTGTGTGCTTGTGTGTGTGTGTTTGTGTGTATGTGTTTGTGTGTGTTTGTGTGTGTGTTTGTGTGTGTGTTTGTGTGTGTGTTTGTTTGTGTGTGTGTGTGTTTGTGTGTGTGTGTGTTTGTGTGTGTGTGTGTGTTTGTGTGTGTGTTTGTGTGTGTGTGTGTGTGTGTGTGTGTGTGTGTGTGTTTGTGTGTGTTTGTGTGTGTGCGAGAGAGAGAGAGAGAGAGAGAGCGAGGACAGGGGCACAACAGGGATCACCTCGATGGTTCAAGAATTACTGTGCCAGCGTTGGAGTCAGCGCGTACACTCTTCAATTAATAAGGGGAGCGGGAACTCGTTAAACGCACAACGCGTCAACCATCGGCACGCATTATTACAGACGCATTCTGCGCACGCTACGCTTCTTTATGCAAATGGCCTCAATTTGTCTTGGACCCTTTTAATAGGTACATAAACGGCTGTGTGCTTTTTCTGAAACAAGCTGCTTGCATATGGCTAGTGGTCAAGCCGCTCTTTGTAGGATGCAAAGGAAGGAAGGCGGAGGTCACGCGTCCGGCACCGTGGCAAATCGCGTTTAACACGGCAGGTCTCGCTTTGCGGCAGCGGTGCAGCGCGTCTTTGCACGTCAAGTATTTAATCTAGTTCCACTTAAGTTCTAACTATAGAAGCGGAAACACTTTTACCAATATTTTCCTTTTACCTAAATAGAACGAGGTTTCGCATACAATCACAAGATAAATGAAACAGTGTTTCATGATAGAACTTTCTTTCTTTCTGAAATACACGTAACAAATATATGGAACTGTGTTCTAGTGCAATACTAACACGTTATCCGGAAGTGTCGCGCATACATGGTTACAGGCAGAGGTGTGTGAAGCAATATTCTGGATAATAGATATGGGTATATGCAATATTGTCATGGAAACCAGCAGCTGGTTCATTGGAACGCGGTTTCACATATTTATTATTGTGTGTAAGTGAATATCAAGGACATTGGGAAAACTAATTATTTAAGTTAATATTGGCAGCGTCGTTTAATATGTTTTGCGATCTTATGGGCAGCGCCGTTTCATTTCGGTAAATGAAAAATATTTGAATTTTTTTTTCGCTTCTAGCTGGTACCTGAGTCACGCTGCACGGCAAACTTCGTTAAAAATAATTTCTGCAAGGTAAGCGGAACAAATTCGAAAAAGAAAAAAAAAAATATTTCCCTTGCTAAGGAGAAACGACGTCTGTCCTCGAGAGTCAGCTCTTCCTTCATTCCAGCTGCTGGACACCATCAATCTACGTCACTTTTGCTATATTGTCCCACATAAGTTTGACTAAGTAAGTGGTATCCGTAACGCTCAGGCACTCAAGAGAAACACAGTGACCAAGGTTTTCCGCCTACTTCGCAGAACTTATGTGGAGAGATATTCAGAGCGCGCTTTCTTTTTATTTCGCTCGTTCTTGGCACGGGAACGCACCGAGAAGCAATGTCGCTTCTTTTGCTGTGTTTCATCCGGGGTTCGTTTACGCTTGTTCCTGTAGCCGACAGCCAAGATTGCAGTCTCCGGCTGCCGTATACAGAAGGCGACGGGTGGCCTGGGGCGCGACGTTTGTTTGCCCGGGGGCCGCCATCTAACTCCCATCGGCTCGCCGTTTCTGATCTCGGTTGACGAGTGCCTTGTCCCCTTAACTCGCCGCTGCTCCGGGCCTTCTCGGCCACATTAGCCTCGCTCCCGGTTGCCCAGGTTTCTCCTTTCCCTCTTACCGGAGAGGCAGGGGTGACATCGTTCATCGGGCTATACCTCTCCGAGCCACCGATTCCGGTTCCTGCAGTTCCATGTCTTGTGCTTCTTCATGGACGATTCGGTCGTTCCGTTGAGCAGTGCGGTGCCGGACGCCATGTTTGCCTGCCACTTGTGTATCCCCCGCACAGGCGCGCGCTGTGCATTGCAATGGCGCTTGCTCGGATACAGTGTACGCGCCCGGCTCGTCTATATAGAGTCAACAGGCGCGGCTTTCGCGACGGGTTACTTAGACGGATGGCTTGTTTCGGAAAGATAATTTTGTTTGCGCCGCATCAACACGGCCGTCGAGAACTTGCGGCACGCTTATTGCCCGTCGGGTCGCTGCCCGGTGGCTCGCGTTCGTCTGTTTTTTTTTTTTTTTCGTTTTCTCGATCGAAAAGCGCGGAATAAGAAGATTGCGGTCGACAACCTGTTCTAAGGGAGGCTTCCTATCGTTTGAACAACCGCGTTCAGCTAGGTGAAACTGATCCGCAAGTCTTGTTGGTCTAAACCTTTCTCGCTGTGTCTTTAGCGCGTCGGCCTCTTTCTGAAGGCGGGGTTGCATATTGTACTTTCTAGTACAGCAAGCATTCGTTGTAGCGAAGTCATCGGAACAAGAGATCGACTTCGATACAAGCAGCACGCAGTTCGTTCAAAGCGGAGAAGTTATAAAATATTCATTGTGGCACAAGAAACGAAAAAACTTAATCTACAGCGACATTTCGAATAAAGCGATACTGTTATAACAAGGGCTTAGTGTACTTACTTTGTTGAAGCGGATACAGTTATTGCGACTCCCGTGCATAATATGAGTGTGGCGAGGACTTTAATGCAATATATGCAGATCAAAAGCAACTTCGGCGATGTAGGAAAGCATGCCATAAAAGAGGACGGGTTTCACACATATGTCAGTGAACAATCAACTTTACTCAAAATTCTCTGTGACTCGATGGTTTCCCACCTTTCTAATGACAGGGGTACGCCAATGCTGACGCATCGCAGTCACTCATATGTAGTACGACTACTTCTCATCCTTATTAAATGCGCGTTAGCGTTCGCTACGCCTCGAGAAGTTTGAGTGGCCCACCGTCGTGTGTGACGTCAGTTGAGGCACCCCACTGCAGCGCTCAAATCGCCACCATCGGTCTCGCAGCGCTTCGATTCCTTTTCTCTTTTAGTGATTGCGAAGCCTTTATAGGCTCACTCTGTTGGTTTTCTTCGTGTATTCCAGCGTCCGGCCAGGTATCCTCGATCTCAAAATAAGAGAAAAAGAAACTATGTGTCCGATGGCGCGATTCAAAACATGGTCGCTCTAGAAAGCAGCCCGTCGGTCTACCCCTTAGACCACAAATGCACGCGTAGTACGAGAACATAACAACCTTACCGTATCTTCCCCAGTGCAAGATATATCGCTTAGAGACGCTTGCAGCAATAATAATAATATATGGGGTTTTACGTGCCAAAACCACTTTCTGATTATGAGGCACGCCGTAGTGGGGGACTCCGGAAATTTTGACCACCTGGGGTTCTTTAACGTGCACCTAAATCTAAGCACGCGGGTGTTTTCGCATTTCGCCCCCATCGAAATGCGGCCGCCGTGGCCGGGATTCGATCCCGCGACCTCGTGCTCAGCAGCCCAACGCCATAGCCACTGAGCAACCACGGCGGGTACGCTTACAGCACTTGCTTCTCGTCTCATCTCGATAGTTACGAGAGTGACAGCGCGCCTTTTCTCCCATGCTTCCCTAGTGGCAGCATGCGTGTTGAGACGCCACGTGACACTGCACCGACTACTAGGTCGACCTGTAGGTTTCGTGGTAGAAAGAACACCCCCCACGTTGCGCCGTTGTGTGACACTACCATATACAGGACAAAAGCGAGACACACGTTTTTGAGCTCATGCTCGCGCAGAGCCGCACGTTATCGCTGTTCGACAGTTATAGCTCAGCGAACCAGCGGGCCAGCGTAGACGCCACTGCGCAGGTAGTACTGCGCATGCGCACTGGTGTCTATGCTGGCCCACTGGCCCCGCTGGCGCCCACTGGCTCGTTGAGCTATAACTGTCCGTTGTAGCCTGAGCTGAAATGCGAAGCGCAGCGCAGCGCCCGTAACAGTTTCCACAGAAAGACGACACTTTCCAAGTTCGGCGTCGACGAGCAGCGGAGCAGCTCGCAATCGAGTCGCGATAAAAACGTCGAGATATCTGGCGCCAACGGAGTGTTTTCAACGACCCAAGAACAGTGCGTGGTGTCATCAGACAACACTTCACATAACGGATGATCAGCGTGAAAAAAAAAAAGAAAGAACTAATTCTCTCCAAAATTAAGCACCAGAATTTCAGAGCGAAATACCGCCTTATATGTCCCGTTTATTTCGATTACGTTTCTTAAATGAAACACAAAAAGCGCACAATTAATTCATTACGATGTTTCAATTTGGTGCACGGTTTCTTTAGCTAGCTGCTAATATACTATAGAACATTTACGCTATCGGAGGCATATTCAGTGGTTGCCTACAATAGCACGTAGGTGGTACTCTAAAGGGAGACATGTTCTTGCGACTTAAATCGCTCATTTTTGGACTGGCCCCAACGAGCGCATGGCCGCAGATGTCATTGGCATCTTCAACTGGCACGCTGGCGCTTAATTGAACGCATTCAGAACAGCGGCACACACAGCACATTTCAAGCTTGCGCAGGAGAAATGCGCAAACACATGCATGCACTCACACAAACACGCACTTTCTAGATCACTCAATTTCAAAGCACTGAATCGATGCGCAATGTAGTGGCGCGACAAGAAACTTGGCTCGGGCAAGCTTGTTCAGGCAAATAAAACAAGCGCATGAAATAGAAACGAAGGTATCAATCATAAATGTGCGAAACCATTTAAACACTTGCACAATGAGCACAGAAATGGTGAGCAAATAAAGTCCCAAATAGGTTTTAATACAGAAGGACGAAGGGACGACAAATTCATGCGTAGCCCATAATTTTCATGATAGGAAATTTGATTCTGCCGAGGACGGTATGGGCGCGCACTGTCAATGACTACCGACAGTTTGCCTAACGTTGCGAAACGTGACGTGGCTGCGGTCGCCGTCGTCAAATGCGCCTTCGTTTTGTAGATATCTTCGTTCGCTGTACGCAGTTCGCTATGCGTTGTTACAAACACTGCACAAATGTCGCGGCGAACATTTGAGCAGACCTATCTGCCGTTCCCAAAGCGCCTTTCTTTGGTGAAGCTGCTCCGCAATGTTCTTTCTTTCTTTCTTTCTTTCTTTCTTTCTTTCTTTCTTTCTTTCTTTCTTTCTTTCTTTCTTTCTTTCTTTCTTTCTTTCTTCTCAGGCATTCTTATCAAATCAACTTTCGCAGCGGAGACATATTTCGTAACAGTTCTTCTGATTTCTCCATTCTTCTTACTCCACGTCATTAACGAAGCCGTGCCACTTTTATCGTCAGGATAGACAATCGGACGGGACAGCTGACAAGAAAACAACTGGGCCAAAAGAATCCTTACCAAAAAGAAAAAAGAAAGACGGCCAGTGGTATACGCGTTTATATTTATAACAGCAAGCGAAGTCATTCTGCACAGTCATACAGCGGCCGACTGTTTCAAACCGACGGCGGACTGACGACAGCGGAAACGGGACTCCATCTTATGGGCAAGCCGGTCACGTGGGCACCACGCACGCCACAGCGCGGCGAGCTGCCTGCGCTCAGCACTTCTTCTGCCCGCTGGCTTACGGCGTTGGGCACGCGACGCGGCTCGTATGCAAAGCAGTTCCATCTCGGAACGTGCTCGGCAGGCGTAAGCACGGATTCCCGCCGCTCGCGATACAGTGTGCTCAGAAAGCGGAGCAGCACTCCGATGTGCACGGCTGCATTTGGAAATTTTATCGGTCACAGGTGCACGTTCTCTCCTTTGGTTGTGTTTTGTTTTGGCAGCTCTCTTACTTTATACACGGCACAATGGGGAACCGCCGATAACGCTGGAACTGATACTTGCTCGAGACGTGCCTCAGTCTTCACCTCCCCCTTCTCTCTTTTTTTTCTTCTCAGTTTTCGCGTAATCGGCATGAATATCAAACGGCTGTGGTCTTTTTCAGGAAAAGAATGCAAGGCATGCCGCGGGAGATCTGCATTTTTCGAAGAATTCGCCTGGGACTTCTTCAGAGAAAAACAAAGAAAAAGGGGGGGGGGGGCAGTGGAATCACACTGAACATCCCTGTATACTGTCACGGAAGCGAGTTTTCAATGAAACGGCAATTTCTCTGATTAATTATCTCGAAATCTTCCTCGCGTGTAGCCTATAAAGATAATCCGCACGGACATCATCAATGTCTCGTTCTTTGTTTCCAAATAACGACCCTTTCCCCTATGAAATATTGACCAAAGCAGATGTTCTTTAGAGTGCTTATTTTTGAGTGAACATTGTCACGATATAATTGGAGCTCATAATAGCAAAGCACTCGGTAATGCACTAAAAAACATAAATACATAATCACTGGCACTTATTTCTAAATACAGCGTTTCTCCTCATATTCCCTTGTCCACTGCCTAAACTTCTACTTGCCTTTATAACTTATGTCTTTTGTCTTATAACTTTTGACTTATAACTATAACTTTTCTCTTTCATAACGCAATAGTGAATCGCTAGCGTATTACAATCACTGTTAAACAGCTTGCCAAAGCAGAGAGCTAAACAGAGGGCAGCAAAAACAATAACAAGGACGTTCACACGACCCGAGAGTAGGAAACCTGCATGCTCTTGTTGGACTATCTCGTGACCTCCCTTCGGAGTCCTTGTTCGACGCAACTAGATGACATTATTTCTGTTGCAAGGTATAACGCGCGAGCCTGCACAGAACGAAAAAGACACAGACCGATTGGGCAAAACGCTGACGTTCAGTGTCTCTCCTTTGTCCTGTGCAGGTTTCTGATCGAATTCAAACCCTCCACACTTGAACCAGCATCAGCTTTCCCAACTTACTATTGTCCGGGTCACCGTCTCTTCGACGCCTTCATCTAGTTCGGCACGTACTTCTTTCACTATACCGACAATTCTTCCTGACTTATAGCACCGCCACCAGTACATGTTGCAAACAGGATTTCAATGATCTCAATGCAGGCTTATCCAGGCGAACCTAACATACCTAAGTGATTTTGGTCTTCTTCCGTACCGTTATCACACTCCGCGACTCGACGCTCAGGCGACAATGTCACCTGACGGAGTAGCGAAAACGGTGGCTGCGCAAATCACGAAGCCGGAAAGTGTCGGTGTGGAAATTAATTTGAATAGAACGTTCGCACAGTATAAATGGCCTACACTGACGTCGTCATTCGTGCCATCTTGGGGTACTAACTCGCCGGAAAGCTGCCTAAACAAAGAAACGCGACAGCACGACAGTCGAGTCTTGCGCCGAGCGAGAAATTAGTGACAGTGACAATCCGCGCGAAAAAAAAAAAAAAGAACGGTCGCCGTCAAAAAGGCAAAACAACATGATGCAATGACGTCGGCGTTGTCGTCATGTTCGGGTACCAGCACGGCGAGAAGCTGCGTCCTTGACGTCCCGTTAACGCTATCAATATTTTGATGAACCGTTCCCTGGAACGTAAGCAGCGAGAAAGAACAACAGCACGGAAGTATGGAACACGACAAACAATAAATCACGGATAAACTCTTTCGAGTATATCACACCGTACCTGCGCAATGCAATGCGCGGTCCGCGCCCACGATGCGTGGGCCCGAGGGACTCAGCTGTTTAGAATAGCGCCATGTGCGATCCACTACCGCACTTAGCGAAGGTAAGGCATACAGGATATGCGCATGCGCGGCCACGGACGCGGCAAGCGCAAAATCCCTTGGAGTTTCCCGCATCGCGGCAATATAGACCGCGCATAGCGTGTGCTTAGGCATTCAAATAGGGATTGATGGCGTTATTCACCCCATAGCTATACACGCCCGTTCTGAGGTACGCAGTAGTGGAGGTATACGGTTTCTTTTTTTCTTTATTTTTCACTACCTGAGAATCAGTAGCGGACGCGCAAGCCTAAGTAGAAGGCCGCCTGTTGCATTCTGCTCATAGCGTATTTATAGTGGCGCCGTCGAAGATGGCGATCGAGCCCACAACCTGCCGCACTAGTGCACGACAACCGAACTCCGCGTACGATCTGAGTCACCGCGTCAGGTCGACCTCCGTACAAAGAAGGACGCAGGAGTAAACGCTATTGAAGTTAACAGGCACACAAAGGACTGCATCTGCATGCAAGCGCCAATCTGGAAACGACAAAAAGATAGGGCGTGAAAGATTAATCTTTGCGAAGGCGTTTGGACGATCGCAGCGCAATGCGTTTCTCGAAAACAAAAGACGGCGACCTACAGCACGCGACTCAAAATTACCACGCGGGAGAGAGAAGTGGTTCTTGTGGGGAAGGAGAAAATGCTAGCGCTATTTTCTGCAAACCATGCGGGAGCACGGCTCAGCGCCAGCAGGGTGGAGGGGATGGGGTTAAAAGAGAGAGAGGGTAGAAGGGAGAAAGGTAGAGGGTCGTAGAGATGGAAGCGAAGTAGTGGCCGATCAGGAAGCCCGAGGTGGTGGGATGGCTGTTCCGCGTATCTGAAAGTGGTATAGATCGATCACGCAGATAGCTTCCACTATCCAGTCCTTCGCGCGCTTGGTTCAAAGAAAATGAAAATGTCTCTAAATAAATGCAAGGAGATTTCCTTTCCTCTTATTTGAGGAGGGGGGGGGGGGGGTCTTACTTTTCTCCCGAGTTAGCCGCTACAGAAAAAGCCGTCATTTCATTTGGGTTCGCACCGGAACCTCCGCTACCTGCCGAAAGCGTTTTCTCTCTGGAAACGAGTAATCTCCTGCGGCTCTCACGAGAAGAGGATTTTCAAGAAAGAAAAAAAAAAAAGGAAACGCGTAACACACCTCACGAGAAGACATATTAAAGAAAGAGAAAGAAAGAAACGCGTAACACATCGGCGCGCGTGCAACGCTGTCCGCAGTTCCAGAGAAGCGAAACGTGCCCGTTCGCGCACGGGCCGCACTGGATTTAGCAACGGCCGAAACGGCCCAGCCGCTCGCGTTTCCGGCGACGCGCACAGCGGCTGAGGCAACGACGCTCACCGCCCGCGTGGCTTCTTGCCACCCCGCTGCGAAAACTCGGACCGCTCGCCCGGAAGGCGCTCTGGTTCTTCCGGTTTATAACTACTTCCGTTTTCCGGGGGAGGGGGGGGGGAGAGTTTTTCTTTTTTAATGCCCCGACTCCGGCCTTCCCCCTCTCCCCTCCCCCTACCCCTAAGCAGTCGCGCTTTGGCCTTGAGCCCACAGCCCCGTCTGGGCCTCATCACTGTTATTTGTGTCTGTGTGCACACAGAGAAATGAAACGTATTACCCAACCATTTCTTACCGTCTTTATTTTTTAACTCTCTCTCTCTCTCTCTCTTGGGCCATTCGCTAAGTTTGTGCCAGCTTTAATCGCCCGCATAAACTGGCGGTGTTTGCGCCAGAAAGAACGACACTCTGTTTCAGCTTTCGTCGTGAGCAAACATGCGACCAGCTGCTGCCGACTTTCGGTTGCATTTTAACACTCGAGTGTTTTGTTTGCTCTTAGAAACGTCGAGTATTTATCGCTTCTTGCCCGCAACGTTAGATACAAGTGAAAACGCGAAGTCTAAGCGCAGTTTCTCCAGACCACGAGCATGGTTTAGTATCGCAGCCTGCAAGTAGGCATATTTAACAACTGGTTAACATAGAGTGTATGTAAATCTGGCTACCCTCTGACACCGCCCTCGGTCAAGGCATTGAATATTTTATTGTGTTTTTTTATTACACATGATTCTTAGAAACTTGATTTTGCATTGTGTCGGCGACTGTAGCGCTTAAAATATTCAGGCTGTTTGCTCGTGTTTAACTCTCATGCGAGCTTTCCTCTTTTCTTCCTTATTTCTAAGTGTGCACTCCGATGTTCGTGATAAATGGCCCGAGTTGCGATTCAATCATTCCTTTTTCAAATCTGCAACTCATGTCGAGTCACGCCATTTTCCTAAAGATTTCTTCGTAAAGAAAGACTGCCTCCTCCACGTTTCTAATGGGCCGCTGACCTCCAGAAGTGCAGCATGCACGCAAAAGTATTTAAACGTTACACGTGTCTCGTACTGCTTCAACCGTCTTGGTGCCTCAGTGATTTTCTGCATGGACGTTGTCGCTCTGGTCGTTAACTAAGCGCTGATGTTATGGTCACTTTAATCGAAATTTAATTGAACTGCACTTAACAAACCTAATCAGCTATGTCACTCTTGTCACTCTTGTCACTCAATCACTCTTGTCAAAGAAGATAACAAAAGGCGACCCTGACAAAGTGTCACGGGTTTTGCAACCACTGTTTCATTAGTTCACTTAATCAGGCTATTGTGCTTTCGAAGTCAACCTTAGTTTAACCTGGTTCAACCTTAGTGTCAAGTGACAGCGTTGCGCCCAGAATGTTTGAGAAGGTGTAGTCGGAGTTCATGACCTCATAGATAAATATTTCTTGCACTACTCTAGCAAATATTTGTTCACTTTTTTCAAAGGTACCTTGTATTTCATTCATTTCATTTGAAAGTGCTAGACGTGCCTTTACAACTTTGTGGGCATGCCATAGAGATAAATTACACCTTACACTGATATGTTAACGAATACACAATCGAGCTACATGCAAATCATGTAAAGCGAAAATTCTAGAAATGGTTCAATGAAACGGTGGGAACTGACGCAGGAGGAGGAGGAGGAGGAAAAAACATTTATTAAAAAGAAAGGAGAGGACAAGCAGGTCTGCGCAGACCTTGATTGCAACACTTGGATGCCATTTATACTTCTCCTGTAAAGCGTGCTCTGCCGTTAATAGCTTCAGATGTAGGAGAAGCACACTGTACAGGAGGCAAACACAGGTCTTGTTGCTTTGGAACTAGTGCGAAGGGCTGAGTGCCGAAGTGCTCAAAGACAACATTTCGCATTTCCGGAGTACTCTTAAATCAAAGCGTTCTACGCCTCGGTAAAAAAAAAAGACGTTCGTGCGCTATAATGCAAGACATAAAGCAAGCATGCGCGTTGCTAAATAGACGGTGCCCTTTTTCTAAGCCGATCATGCGTATGTCTGACAGGCTTTCAGCTGGCTGTTCGTCTGACAGCACGAATCTGTACAAATCGGGCGGCTGAGGAGAAATTTTGAGCTTCGGGCTACTGCTGACTTGCTCCTTGCGAAACCTGTCGGCGGCGCGGATAGCTTTATTTCGGGAACTTTGGGCCAGTTGGTCCGCGGTGTTTAATAGAGGAAAATAACCGCGACTTCAGACGGGACGTAAGACGAAGAAGTGGACAGGACGAGCTGTACCGCTCGTCCTACCCACTTCTTCGTTTTGCATCCCGTCTGAAGTCCCGGTTCTTTGCCTATTTAAATTTGTTTCGAATCCGCGGTGACAGCTACTATCCTCGCGTTGATTCAGGAGAGGTCAAAACCACGCTTGAAAGCCCACTCGAGACGCGACGGAAATTGACATAGATGTTCCGTTCGACTAACGTAAAAAAAAAAACTGAAAGAATGAATTGAATGACAATTATCGGATGAAAGTGGAGCGCAATGTTTGGGTAAACAAAATCGGGCATAACAAAAATGCGCATCACAATAACTTCAACTACTAGCGAAGGGCAATGGGTTCATTCAGTGTGTGCAAACGTTGTGTTGCAAAAGAAATCAATGAAAATCAATAGAATCACCAATCACAAAAGTTAGGGTAGAATAGAGAGAAAGAGTCAGAGTGATAAGGGAAAGGCGTGGAGGTTAACCAGTCTGTGCTTGAATTAGAGGATCGGCACTCTGGAAGACAGAAAGGGCACTGGAAGCAGAGGAAATAAATTTACATAATATACAGGGAAACGCAACGAAGCATTCACCGTTCAATTTGTTACAGACGGGCATATAGGCTGGTGCATCTTAAGAAACACAGCAGCGCTTTTGTGCCTTCGCATGTCGAAGACACAAGAAGCGGCGGCTCCAGGATTTTCCCTCCTGTAAAAGGCCTCAGTTTCGGTTTGTTATTCTTTAAATACAATAAATGGGTGAGAGAAAATATACAGACGAGGATCCCAAAGTCAAAGACTGCAAAGGGACCTTCGGTTATTAATAACAATGGAGAGACGTATGAAATATGAGCAAGCTAAGTAAAAGAAACAAACACAATCGCGAAAAAATACAACATAGCAACATTAAATAAACGAATACAGTTGTCAGTATACAAGCCTGTAGTGCATAAATAAACTGTCAATACATACAAATGGCAAATGTAGTTTAATGAATGATGTAAACTTAGTTATGAATGTAAAAAAAGCTTAAGGGCATGACTGAATGCATAAAAGGATGAAGATTTAATGGTGGTGGGTAAACCATTCACAGTTTTATAGCGGCGAGTGATGATGTCATTTTCCCAGTTAGAATGGACCATAGGCAGTACAATATCGGAGTTACGTGCAAACCTGGTATTATTATTAATGATAAGGTACCTGCAATCGATTAGTATGAAAACTGTTTAGTAAGTAATTTATAAAACATAATTATTAGATGATAGTTGAACAAGTTCGTTACAACAAGTATATTATTTTCACGAAGTAATGGAGCAGCACTCGTGAAGAACCCGTTGTTAGTGATAATGCGTATAGCTTGTTTTTGTAAGTGCTGAATAGACGACCTATGGCAGTAGTATGTGTTTCCCCAGGAAACAATGCCACAATGAATGTGACTGTGAATGAAAGCAAAGTATAATGCTAATAATACGTTTTTGGAGAAATATGCTCTTGATTTGATTAATGCTCTATTACTAAAGGTACACTTTTGCTTAACGAAGGCAATGCGTTCACAAAGCTTTAGGTTAGAATCTAATTTGATGCCCAAAAATTACGCAAACGAATGCACAATTTTCCATGCTCCTCTAATCTCCGCACGTTTCGTTGCACAGCCACTTGTCAAGCGCCCAACTGGAATTATCTCGAACGTGCCTGCCGTTGCTTTCGCGTGCTGCAGTTTTTCAGTCGCTCTATTGGCCTCACTCAACAGAGCGAGTGAGGCATACTGTTTCTCACTATGTTGCATCGTAGTTCATTTACGGGCCGAGTCGTGGCTGACTGAGTTCCTTAAACGAACTAGACAGAGTCCTTACAGAGGTTCTAAGTTTCCTGGTTTAGGTACTGCACGAAAAACGTGTTCAGCAGCGCGAAGAAAAAAGGTAGAAGATGGTAGAGCAAGCTCTTTCGGAATGCTATCTTGAGTGTCCTGTATGGCTAGCTTGCAAGCGGTGGTTGTATTACGGCCAATTCGATTCGTTTCAGCTGAGCATATGTAAGTATACGAGAGGAAGATATGCGTGATATTTTGAATGCTAGCTTCACTTAACCTCTGAGGTGAGGAACATTTTAGGCGAATTAAGTCCGCTTCCGAATGAGGCTGCGTCATTAAGGCCACTTCTACAAAGCACCGTCGAACAGGCAAATCTTTCGCTCTCTTTAATAAAAAGGAACTAGTCCTCAGACGCGTTTTTAATTTCTCTGCTTGATAATCCCTCACTCCCATACGTCCAAGTAAAGGTCAGTCATCGAAATGTCAGATCGAAAGTCACTGGAACGACAAGCAAATGACTCGGCTTCTTGGTAATACACAAAGAGGGAAAAAAAGAGATAGATTGTGTGCAGGATGAGAATAGTAAAATGTATTAGGAGCTAGCTAGGTCCCCATAGCACTGACATTTATGCAATTAGTCATCACTTGATGAAAGTCAGTCCGGCGATGAAGTAATTTCTCGTTTTTACGGCGTTGGCACGAGTGGAGCTAAAAAAAAGCACGAAGCTGCCATTTACGAGAGCGTTTTCCTAGAAGGAGGTCGGCGACATTAAAGAAGATTCGAGAGATCTGTCGCATGGCTGCGCGTATGCGAAATCGAGGCGAACGATATATATATCACCGTAATTATCTCGCTCAAGCACGTCAAGTGAGCTATGCTCGTTTTGCTAGATGAGTAGCTGTAGTGGACTGCCTACGCATATCTTAGCCGAGACCTCTTATTTTCTTCTGTCTGCCTTCACCGCGCACGTTTCCTTTCCTCCTTGCCTACTCTTATGGCGCGTATTTTGTCGAGTCGCGGTGGCGAGAATACTGAAAGCGAGTGAATCTTGCAATAAGCACGGTGCACGCGAGTGTTACGTCCCATCGTGATAGCTGTGGCGCCGGCTTCCAATCCCGTTCGCGTTTTTTTAACGCGACGGTGACGATATTTCAGCAAAAGAAATCGAGAAGTTGTTGTTTACAGCGGTGTCATTGGATAAAAAGAAGTGGCACTTAAGAAGGGCAGTTCCGCTACCGTGAACAACTACGCTCTTGTCGAAAGAAAAACTGAGTCGAGGGAAAAAAAAAAAAAAGAAGTCTGACCGGGGCACACGCGCGAGAAATTGCGATCGAGCCCTATCGACTGGCTAGATGAGATTTCTTTTCGCGGAGGGCCGCCGGGGCCACACCTTGTCGCCCCTGCAGATTCATTTGCTTCTGTCTTTCTTCGGCGCCCCTTTTTGTCCATGCCTCGCCTAAACCGTCCACGGTGCGACGCCCTTGTCAACCCGCAGGCGGCGGCGTGCCGTGTTTGCCTTCTCGGCAGGTCGCGCACACTTTCGCGGTTCCAGCCAAGCCGAGCCGAGCCGAATCGAGGATACGCGCGAAGGCGGCGGCAGCCCCCCCCCCCGCCCTTCTCCTTCCTCCCTTCGTCCACATCTCCCCAATCCTTGAGTCGCGCTACCGTCTCAACAACGCCGAGGGAGGAAATGGACCTGAAGCACGCCAACCGCCTTTTGGCTTCAGCGCCATGTTTCCTTTTCGCCCCTCCCACTCGCCACCCGTAAAGCAGCCACCCGCAGCCCTTAGCGCCCCCTCGTGTCACCTCATCGCCGTTGCTGGACGCGAAGGTAAAAGAAAAAGAAATAATAAAAGCAAAAAAGAGAAGCACAGAAATAAGTGTGCGCTCAAATTGAGCCGCTTAGGCGATCGAGACCTGATGGTGGCGGCGGTGGCGGCCTCACCGCGATTGCAGTAGCAGCGAGGGCGTTATGGGCGAGCGAGGGAAAGGAACGAAGAGTGGTTCGCGCATCGGTGGCACCGCGCTCACGCTTTGGAAGCGGTCGGCTTTCCTGAGAGGCCCGACGTCCATTGCGAGAGTTTGCTTTAAAAAAAAAAAGAAGAGAAACACACACACACACACAGAGAGAGAGAGAGAGAGAGAGAGAAAGAAAGGAGACAAAGGTACCATTGCCGGCGCAAGCCTCGACTATAAGTATACGAGTAAGCTTAAGCCTTATGTCCCAGTAAGCAATGTCTACAGATGAAAAAAAAAAAAAGCCGAGCGCTTCCAGTGAGCTCGAGGCGAATGTGAGAGCAAACAACAAAGACAGCAAGAAAGAGTGATAGAAAGGGAAATACGTTGAAAAAGATAACGGACATCCTTATTTATTTTTATTCATTTCGGCGCTTGGTCTCACTAGGAAGCACGATAGTTTTCAAATCGCTCATACAGTCAGGAAACGCCGCACGGACTTCTTTACAGTAGTACCTGTTCCATCCACCTTCTAGGTTATTTTAATGGGTTCAAACCACGTTCTTTCGAGTGCTCAAGAGAAATAAAAATTAACGAAACAGGAAGGAGGTGACTCGGGTTAATTGTTCGCATAAATGTAGTGATAGATTTGTAGAATTATTCGTTTGGTTCATGCGACTGTGTATATATTAAGTGTTTGTTTCTTGAGAGCCGGATATGTGAACAAGGAATTATAGCTGTGTTGGTGAAAGGAAAAATTTGTTATTCGATGTCTCTATTTAAGCCCTCAACAACGTCATGGGAGAGCACTCGGTTCTGAGTTAGGCGTCTTTGAAGGCGTGTATCACCACCTGTGAACCCATTACTAGGATAAATGCGCTGCAAATTTAAAGTTTGTGAGTCTAATCGTAAGGCATTGCGTGGTGAAGCCGCAACTCAATGAAATTCCTGCGGATTACGAAGATAACTATGCCTTTGACAATCATTATCGGTGGTTCCTACCATATCTTTCTTTACTGCGTTGTAAACGTTGTATTTATTTGTCTTGACGGCAGTGTGATCATCATTATCCGAGACCTAGTGCAACAGCGCCCTAATGCAACAACTGCGGCAACACCGCGAATGTATCTCAAGTGTCACTATTTCTACCATCGCTGTTGTAGCGTCTTCGTTTATCACCAACTGACGCAAGAAATGATTCACTCTTTAAGAAGTAGCTTCAAGCTATACCAAACACACAGTGCATACTTCGCACTCTAAGCAAACATTGATGCAATCCGTCTTCGAAACTGCCGTCCTAGAGCAAGGTAATAAGCGAAAACAAAAACGGAAGGAAGAAAACCGGCAGAACCTTATTATATACCAAAGCCGCTGCAAATAGCAGGCACGCTTGCCTCTTGAGGCTGCGGCCCAACTCCCTTCCAGGCAGGAGTTCTTCCTAACGAATGCTAATCTCCGTGGGCGAGCCGCAGGTGGTTCGCGAGCGAGGAATTTCCATACTGTGCACTTCCGACGGAACCTGCCCGTTTGTTTTGCGCTTGTAGAGCCGCGGCAGGATGGCATCGTTACGTGACAAGTTTTTGTAACGTAGTTGTATATACGTTCTTTTTTTTCAGTGCAAATACGCGTGAACTGAATGAACGTCATATGCTTTTTTTTTTTTCTTTTTCTCTCTCGCACTTGGCCGAGGCTCGGCCCCTGCCAGTTGCTGTTTCGCGTCTCGAGTTTCTTCTTCCGATTCTTACCTCCCATTTGCAGCCCTTTCTAATCATGCGTAACGCCCTGTGTGTTTACACTACGGTTGCGATGGCGCCCGTTGCGCGGAGTTACTTACGCCTCGGGTTCCCGAATCGATTCGCTAACAAAATAGAGCACGACGCCTTCCGTCCTATCTTCCAATTAACCCTGCCTACAATTACTTTTTTTTCTCTTCTCTCTCGCTGCGTAGTTCACGGAGTGATCCACCGGTCTGATTGCATCGAGATGTTCAATTCGAGCACATGTTTTAGTTTAGGTATAGTTAGCGAGTTTCCGTCGTCCGCTGTACGGCAGAACGCTTCTTACACGCGTGCCCGCCGTAGCAGAAGGCAAGGGCTTTCCTTTGAGTTCTACAGTCTAAGTTCGTACCCTTCGGGGCTTGAATAGACCAGCTTTAGTTTAGCGTTTCCAGCCAAACGTAAACGCGTTACGTACGTAAAGAAACAGCGTTGTCATCACTGCGCATGCTCCGAACGTTATTGGGATATTGCGGTTTACGTGCGCTATGATAACGTACGTTATTTGGCGAATTTAACGTTCGTAATGCTTACGGACGCAAACAAATAGCGCTGTCGAGCATGACGGCATCCTTGGCTCTAGCTTCAGCATGAATTCTCGTGTTTGCTACGCTCTCACTCGCGTTGATCGGCAATAATTATTGAAATGAGCTTTCGTTTTCTATAAACCCACTATAAACGTTAGTTATGAGCGCATATCACCTCCAATTTCCTAGTTCGTTCGTCAATTCCGGCCTCCGTAGGCCTAATGCGACGCGTCTGCATAGCATCAAAAGGATGGTTGCTAATGGATTGTCTTGGCTGCGATGCGCTTGGCACGAGGCGCCACACGGCGCCCTGTTTCATAACGTCCTGCTTAAGTTTGCCTGTGCGTACGGTGGACTAAAGTCTCGAAAAGACGCGCACCGTAACGTCCTGCATAGGTGCTTACGTTTAACGTGCGTGAGGCGACAAGCTCTATTCTAAAACTGTCTATTATCGTGTCGTCAAAGAATAATCTCTGTCTATCTCGCGTACCTTTCGTCCATACAATGCTGCGCACCCGGTGCAACCGGGTAGCCAACGGCGCGCGCGTTATCAGCGTGATATCATATTTTTGACATCAAAGCAGCGAGTACAGAGTTTTCAAGAATGAAAACGCTAGTAAGACAGATGACGATTATTTATCGTGTGTACTAGGTAACGTTAGCCCAGCACTTATAATAAAACCAATAAAGAACCACGACGCACGACAAGTTAGGATTATAAGACCTACTGTGTTCGCTCTTCAGCCCACTGATAACCGAACACTGTGCGTCTTATCATCGCACCTCGCACCGTATCTTTTTTTAATCTTTTTTTTTAAACAGGTTAGCTACCGTTAGCTGGGACACCCTACATTTCTCGCTTCCTGTGCTCTATTAAATCTACCGTGCTCTATTAGATCTACCGGAGGGCCTTAGTGTGACGCGATTGTTTCAATACGGAGTTGTGTTCCCCGGCATCGTTCTTTTGGCAGCAGTCCTGACCAGCTGACGCCTATCGATGCCCGCTAAAATTTGGGTATACGATGGCCTTCGCATCCAGTTCTAACGCGGCCGTGTTGGCTGGTACAGTCGAACATGCCGGCCTTTTACTTTCCTGGAAGCAGGAAACTGAAAATGTTGAATGAACAAACAAGTTTCAGATGTGACGTTGTGCAAAGCAGCTAGGCACCACAACCATCAGGTGACCTGAGCTATAAACACGCTAATGCTAGAGGGTAAGTCTTCATTTGCGCCTTCGGTTTTCGGCTGGCAAAGGTGGTGTAATGTAGCGATTATTTTAGCTCGGTTCTATTCCTTTGTTGTTATCCGTCGCTCGCGAACGGATGACGTAGGCGGCGCGAAGTTCGGACCACTAACTAAGCGCGAAAAAGAACAGCACTGCAATAAAATCGTTACATTATGCCGCGCCATACGACTATTTGAGGTAATACATGATGGTGGTATGTGTGCTAATAACTGGAAGACGCAGATGACACGGTGAAGCCGTATCGTGACTCAGCTAATTTTTATATGTGTTAATGCCCGTTCGTGACTACGCCAGTTTGTTCTTTTTTTCCTCGAAAAAATGAAGTGGTGTTTCCAGAAGGCCTGCTGTTTCGATCCTCTCATCTCACCCTGGTGCATCCAGCTAAACCTGCTCATACCATGGCCGACTGCACTTAATGGCATTCATTGCACAGCATGTCGATGTCCTTCTTTTTGCATCGTTTAGCCAAGATTCGTACAAGCAATGAAATTGACAATGGGAGAGAAAAAAAGCCCCACGTTTAAAACGCAAATCACGGAAAGACAGCGATGACCGCAATGGGCACACATACGCGGAAATTTCAGCGCACGCTTCCGTCCGAAGATACGATAGCGTGTCTATTTTATTTTGCTGTTCACCTCCGGCGATAAGCAAATATGAACCCTAATAACATTTCTATTTCTCTTTATTCTCTCACTAATCAATGGACTTGCGCTTTTAGTGTTTTACTCTTTGGTTGTACACTTCTGATAGTGTTTTCTATTTTCAATTATCTTTCTTTTTTCTCGTTCTTCTTCTCATCTCTACCTGAATTTCAGATAGCCGGCGAAATTTTGCCTTTTTTGCATTTCACAAAAAAGAATCTAAATAGAAAAAAGCATATCACAAGAGAAAGGAGGGTAAGCTCAAATCGCGACGCTTTGTGGCCGTATGCTGAAAAAAAAAAAAAAAGAAAGGTCTGCACTGCACTGTATAGCACGTGGGCAAGACAATGGACGCGCCGCAAGGCCATGCGGAGTTTTTAGCCGGGCTTCTTTTCTCGGCCATGGGTCTGCGTACAGCTTCTGCGTGTCAGTCTGCGTGCCGCCTGGGCAGCAAAAGAAGAAAGAAAAGAAAAGAAAAGACAGAGAGGAGAAAAAAGGAAAGAAGGAGAGGTGGGCCGTTCGTCGTCGGAGCGCAGAGCCTTCGCTCACGGCTGCGCAGGAACGCTCCTCGCACGCGCACCCACGGAATCCCCGAGGGGGCTACTCTTCTCCGGCATCAGCGTGTAAAAAGCGCAGCCGACTTCTCGCCTCTTTAATCTTTTCATTTTTTGCCTCGGCTGCCACAGTCTGTGCAAAGATGGGCGGGAAGAGGAAAGAGAGAGGGGCAAAGCAACGGCAGTCTTCTCTCTGAATCCCGCGGGGAGATAAAACGGAAGTCGGTGGCAGAAGCAGCCGAGACCGCCGCTCGCTTTTCGCCTCGCCGAGAAGAAGGGGGGGGGGGGGGCGCTTCATTAATTACGCGAATTAATGGCAGCGGTGGAGCTCCCGGTCCACGCATCGCCGTCGTCTCCGCTCTTCCTGCGAGCGAGAGAACGACGAGCAGTGGTGCGGGAGGGGGCTGCGAGAGGGTACGGGACGCCGCCGCATCAGGACACCCGTCCGTCCAACGCTGCCGCTATACTAAGACACCCCCCGCCCCCTTTACTCTTTCGCCACCCACCACTTCGCGCTCCCTTTCCAGCCGGACTTTGAGGCATCGATCGCATATGCGGGCTTGCTACACGACGAGTGGAGGGGGGTGTTAAGGTGACAAGAGGGATCTAAGGCTGCGGAGGTCTTGCAGGAAGCAAGAATGGGGAGGCCGTGCTATTAGCTCGTCTATACTCGGGTGCCGCTTTCGTAAAAACCGCACGCTTGCTTGAAAATTGATAAACGGCAGGATGGCGCACGAAAGAGACAGAGAGTTAAAAGGCAAGGAGAGAAAAGGCAGGAAGCTAGACTAGAAGACCGTCCTGTTTGCTACCCAACGCTGAGAGTGAGGAAAAGTGGGTACAGAAAGAGGAAAAGAGGGAGGAACACTGCGTTCCCGCGGGAGTATGCACGGGAGGTCTATAAAGCGAAACCCTTTCAATAAGACCAGGCTACTGCACCTCATCCACTGTGTTCTGTAAGCTGACTGCCTGTTGATTAGATGTTGGTTTGCTCTTCGCCCTTTTTTCACCCATTTCCTTGCCTCCCGCTCCAGCTTCTGCATTTTAGTTTAGTTTTGCTTTGTTTTTGCATTGCGCGCGTCTGGCGAGCTACTCTTGGGACATCCACGTGGAACGTATCGCCGCGACGGTAACAGCCTTGTCTGCCGCTAGAAAGGAAATTAAAGAGATAACTACGGCACGTGTGGTCTCTGCGGTCGTAAAAGCGGCTTAGTGACCGCTGGTGCTCCTGGGGTCATAAGGTCTGAATCACCACAGATGATGCTATGAACCAGTCCAGTTTCATTCCAGCCTCGCATACCGGTGTTATTCACGTTAGGCAACCTTGGCTCGCCCTTGGCGAGTTGCCCGAATCATGGAATCGGAACACTTCGATGACGACGATTCAAGGAGAGTAAACGCCTTGTCCAGTAATTTTCGCGCGTGCGTATTCCCTGAAGTTTAGAAAGTCGGTGCCACAGATTGACCTTCTGAACACGGCGCGAAGTCACAAGAAACGAAGTGCCTGTTGTCCTTTGATGAATTACCAATAAAAACTTTGCCCACCAATACTGAATTTTGGAAGCAACTCCAATGCATGGGGTCCTTACTAAATTTTGACTTGTGTCACAGTTTGTTTATCTATCTATCTATCTATCTATCTATCTATCTATCTATCTATCTATCTATCTATCTATCTATCTATCTATCTATCTATCTATCTATCTATCTATCTATCTATCTATCTATCTATCTATCTATCTATCTATCTATCTATCTATCTATCTATCTATCTATCTATCTATCTATCTATCTATCTATCTATCTATCTATCTATCTATCTATCTATCTATCTATCTATCTATCTATCTATCTATCTAAGCGCGAAAGGCCCAGGGAATCTCGCAACCAGGTCAGTGTGCAAGAAAAAGAGAAGAGAAACCGAGGAAAAGGGAGAAAGAAGGAAAGACCGCAGCAGCGCGCCCCTCTTCGGATCTCGTCGAGCACGAAGCCGGATTAGGCCCCAGAGTCAGGCGGCTGCTGGCATTGAAGGATCCGCTGTCGTGACATCCGTAATTCAGGGCCCCGGTGGTGTGCTCCTTGTTATGGAAACGAGCTACCCCCTCTCACTCTCTCCCCGCCTCTGGCAGAAACCCAGTGGAGTCATCCGTTCGTGCTCAGGGCACCGTCTCCGATGATGCGGGTTGCCGTGCCGGGCCGAGAGCTTTCCGAGGCTTTTTTTTTTTTTCTTGGCCTTTGACTTTCCCGATTCGCAAGCCGCGCTAGGTGAGGCCAAGGGAAAGTACGCTTGCTCCTTGCGGAACGCGGGTGCCTTTCATTCTCTATTTTTGCAGTGAATTCATTGCTCTTTCCTTTGAGAGTAACATGCACCTGCGTTATAGCTGCACTAAATGATGAACACTTATTCCTACCTTGAGCATTAACGGTGTTTTGTAAAAGTATAATGACGCTATTGAGACAACCAGACGAACATAACATTTATTATGCCTGTCTGCAAGACGTCGGAGACGATCTGAAGCAGAAGAACGCAGCAGTTTCAGGTTTGCGTGTAAAAGAAGCTTCTTCTGATACACAGGGCGCTAATATGTTGCTTTCAGTTACCAGTGATATGGTGGTAGCGTTTTTACACTGCATGAAATAAAAATTGAAAGGAAAATGTCAACAAAGAGCAATCATTGATTCGCAACAAGAAAAGCGAATAAAAGAGGATTAAAGGATTACTGAGAGAGTAAGTATTTGCTGTCGCTGGGTGAGCCACACAGTGTTACCAACAAATTGAAGGCTAAAGCCGCTGAAATGAAAGTGTTTACTGCGAGCAGGTCGTACATTTATCGGCCGAAAAAAAATGAAAAATTCGTTTTGCTTCCAGGCAGTAATCAAACAGACCACAAACGTATCTTATACGGCAGCCGTATAGCAAAGAATTAGGTGACGATCTAGTAAAATCCTATCGCAGTTACCATTTTAATTTTTTTCTCCTCTTAACTTGTCTGTGTGCTTTTGTTTCGTCGTTCAGAAGCTATTATCAACGCCGTTTTTTTTTATTGTGCGAAAGAAAAGTTGCAGCCAGCCTTTCTTACACTTTGTTAGGTGAGCTGAGTCATCATAGATGACATTATGGTTTCGACAGAGCGTCGTATCGTCATCGGCACAATAAACGTACCCTTAGTTAAAGTACATCGGGGCATCACGTGATCAAGTTCAGCGTTTAGGTGCTTCGCGCTTTGGCATTTACAGATAAGACTGGAATCGACTCACATCCTCGACTGCATCGCGTGGACGAATGTGTCGCTCCATGACAAATGTCGGCAGTGAATTTCACTAGCACAACTCAGCGTAAAGAGCGACGAAGAGTGGCTTGAGAATTACACCTGCTCCATAATAACTACTTTGACAGCTCGGCTCTCTTCTCAGCAAACCGCCCGCATTATCCTTTTGACCTACTAATCGAGGAAGATTGAAAGTGACAAGCAGTTTGACCGAATGTATGGCGGCCATCCGACCTGACCGACTGACTGACATAAAAGCCCAAAATCTAAACACAATGACGATCTTATAGTCAACCCTAATGAGGCCTGTCTTCCCATTTAAAAAAAATTTAAATTGTGAAATAAAAATTAGCAAAATGAAGAAGTGGGTACGCACTACAACTCGCTTTACACAGTGTACCTCAAACAGACAACCATACACGACGTAAAAGCTGTCATACCAACTCATCAATTAGCCCGTCCTCCTGTATTGAAGCTTCTCTGGATTGATTTCTATCATCTCTGAAGTTATTCACAGCGCACCAGATCCACGAGCCATAGAACATAAATTCACAGCCGAACAAGTCGAAAATGACAGCAATGCGTCCTCGTGTTTCCAGGTTAGCCAGCGTTTGCAATGGTGAGCCGATACAGGTCTCCGAGACGTGCGTTCAAGACTGCAGCATGCTTAGAAATCGGCTACAGACTGCTTGCAACGTCGCGCTACCCACGTAAATGTGCGTAACATGTGTTCTTATCAGTTTTCTGCGGAACCGCGGGCAGCAATCGAACCCTCGACCTCGCACTCAGAAGCCGAACGCTGTAGCCACTGAGACACTGTGGCGGGTCTGGTTCGCAAAACAGTGACTCAGCAGTTTCCCTAGAAGCGCTATGAAAATTTACCGCCGCTGCTTCAGAGTAGACGAAGGCCGACGCTGCCTCGCACTCGGCGCATTCGAGTGTGACACTCGAGTCGAGGCGCTGCTGCAAGCGCGATGTTTATAACATCACCCACAAAAAAAAAAAAAAGAAGAGTCGCACTCCTAGCTTTCGTGTTTTTTTTTTCTACTTTCCCTTCCTAGCAACGGCAAATTCATTTCTTTTTCCCACAGTGACGTTGTACAAGCACGCCAAGTACTCCAGGCCCTTAGTTAGCCTCAGGGTGCCAAGAAGAAGTAAACATTTCTCCGTTGTTCCGGATTTCTGACATGTCTCGGAACGCCTTGGAGAGAGAGAGAGAGAGAGAGAGAGAGAGAGAGAGAGAGAGAGAGAGGGCAGAGATATGGTTTTCGTTAGTTTCTTCAACAAACGCCGACGTGAGACCGCAGAAGTGCTTAAGACAAGCGTCGAGGATTCCGTTCCTGGACTTATCACGGAGTGCCGGAGGGCATCACTTTTCCTTGCTTATTTTATCCCCTTTCCCCCCCTCTCTCTCTCTTCCAACCTTAAGAAGTGATTTCCAATTAGGAACAAACGCCGTCCCCTTGTTCTTCGTATACGCCCTTGCATCAGCGCCACCGGCTAATGACGAAGCGAGTTCTTTCTCTCTCGTTTTCTTTTTTTTTTCCTTCTTTTTATTATTATGCTAAGTCTGAGTTCCAGTGTTTGCTCGGCCTCTGCAATCCTGAGGGCCGTCGCACACCGA